>NW_026891606.1:315326-343176 GCF_015708825.2 Lethenteron reissneri
ACAGGGCTATACCTAATACATAAACTTTGAACTTTGACCCATTTGCTGCCAACCTGCTCTACCATTAAGTTCCCTCTTACTATACATGGACTTCTAAAAAATAAATGGAAGCGACGTGCTGCTGACGGTGAATCCGATGCCTTAGGACGAGTCTATACAGTTCACCCCAACAATCAGCAGTGCTTCTTTCTCCCAATGCTTCTCCATGTTGCCAAAAGGCACTCATCTTTCCAAGACCTCTAAGCAATGGAAGGCGTTGTCTGTCAAACATACAGGGAAGCTTGCAATCTTCGTGCAATTCTTGCGCATGATCACCATCTTCACGAAGTGATGACAGACGCTTATGTCGCTTTCCTGCACAAAATTCTTGATTTGATCCCATTTGTAAAGGGTGTGATTCCTGACATTCAATTTCCTGGTGTCTACAAACTAAGTTGTGGCTGCGGCATCAGTTACATTGTAGAAGTATTTAGTAGTATAATATATAGTAGTGTATAGTGTAGTATTATGTAGTAGTGTATAGTAATGTGTAGTAGTATATAACACTATAACACTGGTCAAAAAAAAATATTTTGGCCTGGACTTTTGCAGCTGTTCTAGACTAATTTCAGGGTGCTGATTCCAAATCTGATCTCAGATTTGCTCTATCACATCTCATTTTATGCTATCGGCATACCCCATTTTCATTGATTTTACCCAAAATTAACTCTGTCACTTATGATTGCAAGTTGTTGCGAGTCAGTGACTGCTTTAGTGTTAAAACATGGTGCAGTATTTTTAGGATAGCGTGTTTGTAATATCATTTTATGTAGATATCCACATTTATTAAATATTTTTCTTCTGCAGTTTTCGTTGAAAATGCAATATTTGATATCTCAAAAACCTGACAAAACTGATGCCAGATTTAGAATCAGCACCCCAAAATTACCTTAAAACCGTTGAAATACCTTATGCCAGAAAAATGTGTTGACCAGTGTATAGTACATAGTAGTGTAGAGTGTAGTGTATAGTAGTGTATTGTATAGTAGCGTAATGTATTGTAGTGTAGTGTGTAGTAGTGTAGTGTATAGGTGAGTCGTGTATAGTCGTGTATAGTGTAGTGTATAGTAGTGTTTTGCATATTAGTGTAGTTTATAGAAGTGTAGTATATAGTAGTGTATAGTGTCGTAGTGTGTTCTAGTATATAGTAGTGTATAGTAGTGTGTAGTAGTATATAGTAGTATATAGTGTAGTAGTATAAAGTAGTGTAGTGTGTATGTGTGAGTACGTAGAACTGATCGCTCTCTCTGTGTAACCCTCACACAGAGGAGGAGGAGAAGTCGACCAGCTGGTTGAAGGTTGGCGCCATTGTAGCCGGAGGAGGTAAGCGATGACGTCACCACACCTCCACGTGATCGCTTGTTTGGTGGTGACGCTGTGGTGATGCTGTGTGACGCTGTGTGATGGTGACGATGTGTGATGGTGATGCTGTGTGACGCTGTGTGATGGTGACGCTGTGTGATGGTGATGCTGTGTGGTGGTGACGCTGCGATGACGCTATGTGACGCTGTGTGATGGTGACGATGTGTGATGGTGATGCTGTGTGGTGGTGACGCTGTGGTGATGCTGTGGTGACGCTGCTGTGACGCTGTGTGACGCTGTGTGATGGTGATGCTCTGTGATGGTGACGCTGTGTGACGTTGTGTGACACTGTGTGATGGTGACGCTGTGTGACGCTGTGTGATGGTGATGATGTGTGATGGTGACGCTGTGTGACGCTGTGTGATGGTGATGATGTGTGATGGTGACGCTGTGTGACGCTGTGTGATGATGTGTGATGATGTGACAATGTGTGATGGTGATGTTGTTGGTGATGTTGTTATTGTTGTGAGACAGAGGTCGCAACCGGGTACCCGTACCCTACCCGATACCCGGCTACCCGTACCCGGCCGGGTACAGGTACCCGTTTGCGACCCTGGTGCGGCCGAGTACGGGTAGCCGGGTAAGCAATCAAAACCCGTTTGCGACCTCTGTTGTGAGATAGTTGCCTCCTCATCACTGTTATTGTTGTCCTTGTTTGTAATCGTCATTGTTTGTTGCTATCGTCATTGTTATTGCCACCACCGTCATCACGATTGTTGTTGTTGTTGTGATCGTCATTGTCATCATCACGATTGTCCTTTATTATTGTTGTTGTGAGCGAGTAGCCTCCTCCTTCTCATCGTCATCACCGTTGTTTGTTTGTTGTGAGCCAGCGGCCACAGTTGCTCTGGCCCCAGTGGTGGTGGCAGGCATGGGCTTCTCCGCTGGAGGCATCGTCGCCGGCTCCATCGCCTCTTCCATCATGTCCTCGGCCGCGGTAGCCAACGGAGGAGCGGTGGCGGCCGGAGGGTTGGTGGCCACGCTGCAGTCCGTCGGTAAGGAGGCAGGGCCTCGATCTGGACGGCCTCTGGCCAGCGCTGTGCGTAGTGGTGAGTAGAGTAGACGCAGAGATGAAGATCCCTCAGGTGGCCTCTAGCAGGGCTGTAGGGGCAACTTTCATCAGCTAGCTGAGACCAGGCCACCTTAGGTTGGAATGGGGTCCTGGGTGTACACCCACCACTGGAGTGAAAGAATGGCAGGCGCATCTTACAGATCACAAGTCGATGGTCAGAGGGCAGATCAGCTCCACGGTAGGTCCTGGTGTCAAAGATATGGGCTCGCATCTGCTGATCCATCACTATGTAGTCCAGCAGATGTTCTTGCTTGGACCCGGCATGCATCCATTATGTTGTGTGGATGCGCCGATGCCGAAACAGCGTGTTGGTAATTACGAGCCCATGGGCTGCACAAAAATCTAGCAGCCTCCTGCCGTTGTTATTGAGCTGATTTGGCCCATGCCTTCCAATCACTCCAGACCAGGTGCCAGCATCATAACCAACTCGGGCATTGAAGTCACCCAACAAGGGGGCCACCTTAGTCAGCACCTGTGACAGGAGGTCATAGAAGGCATCTGACTCATCGGCCTTGCCTGCATCCCACCATGGATGTTCGTCTTCGGTGGGGGCATAAGTAACCACGACCACCACTCCTCGCCTCCGGTTGATGGAAGGCGAGCCCAAAGTTGCCTGGGACTTACAGCTTCCCACACCTCACCACCACGCTCCCACACCCCCTTCATTATTTTGTTCAGAAGAAGAGCCACACCCTGTTGTTTGGCAGTCTCCTGCCCCGATTAGAGGACTGTCCACTCCTCATGGTGACAGGAGCCAGAGCCGGTCCACCAGACCGCCTGAATGCCACAGAGATCCAGGTGGTACCAGTCCAGCTCCCGACAGAGGAGTGGCAGCCTCTCCTCCGCAGTGAGCACTCGAACATTCCACGTGGCCACACGTAGTGGCTTGTCGTTGTTTCTGGATGAGCCCCGAGGATATCGATTCAATCTCCTGGCTCCGCCAATTGGGATTTGGCCAGGAAACGTCATAGACGCCTGGCCCCCGGGGGCCTCCGGCACAAGCTTATTAGTTAGATATTTTAGTCGTGGTTTAGTGGTCAATTATTGAAGGTGGAGGGGCTACCAGCCCCACGCACCCGTCCAGAGCTCCCATTTAGCCGCTGTGGTGGTCACAGACGGCATGAGGGGAGAGGCCAATCGGAATTGGACCTCCCCCCCACAGCACTGTGCACGACAGCGTTGCCCGTCCGGCACTGCGAGGAGGTAGAGGGTTGTTTTGCCGTACAGACACTCACACACACAGGTACACACACACACATAAACACACGCAGAGACACAGACAAAGGTCCCCCAGGTAGCCTTTAGCAAGGCATAAGGGGGCTAGTGCTGTAATTAGTCGCGAGTAGATACGAAGATAAAGGTATCCTCAGGTAGCCACTAGCAGGGCTGTAGGGTCAAGTGCTGTTAGCAGTAGCGAATAGCGTATACACAGAGACAAAGGTACCCCCAGGTAGCCTCTAGCACGGCTGTAGGGGCAAGTGCTGGCTATTGTACACAGAGACAAAGGCCCCCCAGGTAGCCAGGGTAGCGAGATGTTAACCACCGCTCCCCTCCTCTCCCCTCTCCCCCCATCCCCTCTACCCCCCCTCCTCTTCCCCACTGCCCCCCCCCCCGGTCCCCCTCTCCTCCCCTCCCCTTCCTCCCTGCCCCACCCCACCCCTCCACCGTAGGAGCGGGTGGGCTGAGTATGGCAGCAAAGGGCGTCTTGTGGCTAGGTGGGTCGTTCTTCACCAAGGTGGCTGTGAACGCCTTCGACAGGGAGCCGACGGGAGGAGAGGAGCAGGAAGAGGAGAAGCAGACGGGAGGAGGAGGGGGAGGAGGCCAGCAAGTGTGCAGCGTCGATGAGGATGGGCAGCGCTGAGAAGTCAGCGCTGAGAGGGCAGCGAGCGCGCTCACCGTGGCCGGCCGCAGCAGTGCGAGGGGGTTCACGAACCACCTCCCGTTGGCGCGGTCGGCCACGCTGAGGTAGCAGCTCCTCTGCCTCCTGCCTCTTATTCCTCTGCTTCCTCTCATTCCTGTGCTTCCTCTGTTTCCTCCCAATACTCTTATTTCAACTCCTTCCTCTCCCTCCTTTAGTCGGTCTAGACCAGGGGTGTCCAAACTTTTTGCAAAGAGGGACCAAATTTGATAAAGTGAAGATGCCCGGGGGCCAATAGTTCCTTCCGACATTTTTACCACAAAAGTTACGTGAAAACACACACCGTTATAAAACAATTATCATTGTCACAATTACCTTTATTTTTCAAATGACAATGTAACCAAATATAAGCCGCTCAGGCAGACGTGAACAACTCTAAATACACAATTCTGCCTTTCATTCAGTCAGATAACATTGAAAAAACTGTATAGAATACCTTAAATTTCCATGAGTTAAATATCTTTGCCTCATGAACATTTTAAACAGGAGTTATAAGTAATGCAAAGTGGTCTGTTATCATTAAACTTTAAACCAAGTGAATTTTGCCCTTGTCTTTCACAAGATCTTTCAGAAAGCAATAGTTTGTGTCACATCTACAGGTACATAACATCAACAGTTTAACCAAATCTTATTCAAGAATTTAATAAAACAAGTGCCATAAGTCCAAGTGTATTAGTGTGCTTTAGGCTTTTCACTGTTAATAGTGGCAAACACTAAATTTTAGATTGATCAAGGAACAGATAACTTGCTGACACTAATGAGAAGGGTGATACTGAGATCTAGATTTCAGTAAAGAGACCAGGTCTGGCTTGAGGGCAGTGGTTGAGATGCGTAAAATGTCACGCAAGTGGGAGTCGCTCATCCTTGACCTCAATTGGTTCTTGTTTAAGTTCATGACTGAGAATGTTTGCTCACACAAATATGTGGAGCTGAATAAGCTCAGCATTTTCTTAGCGAATGACCGCATTTCTGGAAACCGGCTTTTGTCCAGCTGCCGGTAAAAGTCAACAAGAGAACACTGCTGGTGTTTTCCGCGGCACTCATCGTCACACTGCAGCTTAATGAGCTCCAGCTGCAGCTGTGGAGGAGCATCATCAGGGTCCACGGAGAAGGGAGAAGAGAAAAGCAACATGTCCTTTTCAATAACTGCAAAGTCCCTAAAGCGTTTGTTAAATTCCACAGAAAGAGATGCGATAGCTGTTGCATAACTATTCACTTGCGCACCGATGTTGTCCTGTGAGAAACTGTCAATGACCTCTTTAAAAGCTGGGAAGTGCGTGGTGCAGGGCTCTGTTTGGGACAAATGTCTTTGGAAAAGTTGCAGTTTGGTTCCAAAGGCCTTGATGTGAGTGTATAGCTGGCTCACCACTGCATCTTTTCCTTGAAGATTAACATTCAGCGCATTCAGATGCTTCGTTATGTCAACCAAAAAAGCCAGATTTGCCAGCCATACAGGATCGGACAGTTCTTCCATTGGTTGTCCCTTCTCACCCAAAAATGTCCAATTTCCTCTTTGAGAGAGAAAAATCGCTGCAGTGCGGACCCCCGACTTAGCCACCTCACATCGTTGTGATATATTATGTCACCGTAGAAATGATTCGAGAAGGGTTCGCGGCACGGATGCAGAGCCAGATAGCATTAGAATGGTGCTGCCACCGTGTGGGGAAAGGAGGAATTACATCTTTAAAGTTTTATGATTTATTTATTCTGACAGAGCTAGCGAGCCATAAATAACACATTATAAGACTGAAGCTGCGGGCCGTATGAAATCTGACCGCGGGCTGTGATTGGCCCGTGGGCCGGACTTTGGATATGTGTGGTCTAGACGGTCTAGTCAGTCTGGATGGTCTCGGTGGTCTAGTTTGTCTAGACGGTCTACTTGATCTAGACGGTCTTCGTGGTCTAGTTAGTCTAGACGGTCTTCTTGGTCTAGACGGTCTTCGTGGTCTAGTTAGTCTAGACGGTCTACTTGGTCTAGACCAGGGGTCGGCAACCTACGGCTCCGGAGCCGCATGCGGCTCTTTACGGGCTGCTTCTTGACGATATGTACGTATGTACAGTATGTACTCAGATGCATTGCGGCTCTTGAAATACTGAATTTTGTACCGAATTGGAAAGAAATGGCTCTTCTTGTTATTTTGGTTGCCGACCCCTGGTCTAGACGGTCTTCGTGGTCTAGTTAGTCTACACGGTCTTCGTGGTCTAGTTAGTCTAGACAGTCTTCTTGGTCTAGACGGTCTTTGTGGTCTAGTTGGTCTAGACGGTCTACTTGGTCTAGACGGTCTTCGTGGTCTAGTTGGTCTAGACGGTCTTCTTGGTCTAGACGGTCTTCGTGATCTACTTGGTCTAGACGGTCTTCGTGGTCTAGACGTTCTTCGTGGTCTAGTTAGTCTAGACGGTCTTCGTGGTCGAGACTGTCGAGATTGGTCTAGAGAATCTAGATGGTGTAGACCATCTCATTGGTCTAGATGGTCTAGGTGGTCTCGTTGGTCTAGATCAGGGGTCCTCAAACTATGGCCCGCGGGCCACATGCGGCCCGCCGAGGACATTTATCCGGCCCATGGTCACTAATTGGGCTGCGCTTGTGAGCACTAATTGGGCTGCGCTGGTGAGCACTAATTGGGCTGCGCTGGTGAGCACTCATTGGGCTGCGGTGGTGGGCACTGATTGGGCTGCGGTGGCGAGCACTGATTTGGCTGCGCTGGTGAGTACTGATTTGGCTGCGCTAGTGAGCATTGATTGAGTTGCGGCGGTGGGCACTCATTGGGCTGCGCTGGTGAATGGTTCAATGGGACAATTGACTGGACTTGCCCCCAGGCCTAAGGCTGCCAGCCCTCCCCTGGCTGTGCTTGACTGGCTCTCCCTCCCTCAGCTTCCTCACTTGCCCCTCGGATCCACTCCCAGTGATATTCCTGTGTGCTGGGGATGTACTGCGATCTGTGAACAAAACTGCAGGTGTAATTAACTTTCTAATGGCACCCGCACCAGTGTGAGCCTGGGGTAAAAGCGGAGTTCCCCCAATCAGACTGCATTGATGGGCAGTGCAGTCTGTATGTCTCTGTGTGGGCAAAGTTATTGCTGGTATATTGTTTTTGTAGCGCTGTATATATATTGGTATTTTACTAATAGCAATTTTGACTCGCTAGGAAACAATGATGTCAAGAAAGAGAAAAATTGACTCAGAGTGTAGGATATTCAAAGAATAGTGGACTTATGATTACTTTTTCATGCAGTACAAGGAAAGAGCTGTGTGTCTGATATGCCAGAATATAGTGTCTGTGTTCAAAGAATACAATTTACGTCAACACTATGAAACTCAACATAAAGATAAATATGATTGTTTGGTCGGAGAAGTGAGAAAAGATAAAATATTAAAACTAAAAAATACATTAACAACTCAGCAAAATACTTTTGTGAAGCAGAAGCAGCTAAATATTTCATCACTGCGAGCAAGTTTTCAAGTTGCCAAGCTAATAGCGTGCACTGGCGGACCATTCGTGGAGGGAGAATTTGTTAAAGAATGCCTTCTTTCTGTTGCCAAAGAGATGTGTCCAGAGAAGGCCGATTTATTTAGTACAGTGAGTCTTTCAGGACCTACAATTACACGGAGGATTGAAGAAATGGGAGACAATTTGCATCAGCATTTGCAAAACTCCACAAAAAAACTTTCCGATTTTTCCTTGGCACTCGACGAAAGCAATGATGTTCGTGATTCTGCACAACTTCTAATTTTTATTCGTGGGACGAATGACTATTTCGAAGTCACAGAAGAGCTTGCTGCACTGCAAAGCATCAAAGGAACAACTACAGGAGAGGATATCTATGAAAAGTTTGCCAAACTGTGAATGGTTTGGAGCTGAATTGGGCTAAACTAGCCAGTGTGACAACTGATGGTGCTCCTAGCATGGTGGGGTCTAAGAAAGGAGTAATTGCTCGCATTAACCAAGAGATGGACAAACATAACCATTCTCATCCAATAGCCATACACTGCCTCATCCACCAACAAGCGCTGTGTAGTAAATCACTGAAGTGGGACTCTGTTATGAAAATTGTGGTATCTTGTGTTAACTTCATTAGAGCTCATGCACTAAACCACAGACAATTTCAGGAATTTCTGTCTGAGCTAAATGTTGACTATGAAGATGTTCTGTACCACACAGAAATCCGTTGGCTGAGTCTAGGGAGAGTTTTGAAACGTTTCTATGACTTACTTCCACAGATTACAGCTTTTCTGCTTTCAAAAAACAAAGAAGTACCAGAGCTCAATGATGCAGAATGGAAATGGCACCTTGCCTTTCTGACAGATGTAACAGAGCTACTCAACAGTTTCAATGTGCAACTTCAAGGAAAGGGAAAGCTCCTCTGTGATATGCAATCACATGTCAAAGCATTTGAAGTAAAATTAGGCCTCCTCATCAAACAAGTGAAGGAGGAAAACTTCTGCCATCTCCCCACAACTCAAAATCTGTTAGCGGAAAAACCATTGGTTGCAATTCCCAAACAAAACATGTGTGGATTCACTGGAAAAATTGTAAAAGGAGTTCTAATTTAGATTTAAAGAGCTTCATCTCCATGAACAGGACATACAGCTTTTCCGTAACCCATTTTCTTTTGACATTGAAAATGTGGATACAATTTACCAAATGGAACTGGCTGAACTGCAGAATTGTGACTCTCTGAAAGACGCATTCAAGTCAAGCAGCCTTCATAATTTCTATGCATCTCTCCCCTCTGAGACATTTCCTCATCTCAGGAACCATGCACTCAAAATGGCAACCATCTTTGGCAGCACTTATGTCTGTGAACAGACTTTTTCTAGAATGAAACATTTGAAATCTCCAACCAGATCTAGACTAACGGATGCACACTTGCATCACTTGTTACGACTAGCAGTGACAAATATGGAACCGGACATTGACCATCTCATTAGCCAAAACCAGGCCCATAGTTCCCATTGAAATACTGGTTGATTTAACTTTACTTGTTCTTCATTTTAAATATTGTATTTGTTCCCGTTTTGTTTTTTCACTTCAAAATAAGATATATGCAGTGTGCATAGGAATTTGTTCATAGTTTTTTTTAACTATAGTCCGGCCCTCCAACGGTCTGAGGGACAGTGAACTGGCCCCCTGTTTAAAAAGTTTGAGGACCCCTGGTCTAGATGGTGTAGATGGTCTCAGGGACAGGTTTCGTGGAAGACAATTTTTTCACAGACCGGGGGGGGGGGGGGGGGGGGGGGTTGGTTCATCTGTAATAAAAGACTCGACCACGATGTCTGGCTTGGTGTCCTTTATTCGGTTCGTTTGCTGTCTCCCACACGGCTGTCCTCCTTTGAGACTTTCCACACGGTGCCGACGCTGTTGTTACACCCGTCACCGCTAACAGCTCCGCTGTTGGTCTCCGTCGTTCTCGTAGCCTCTTAGCAGCCTCGCTGCTGTTACCCTCACGCAGCCCCACTGGCTGTACTCGCTGCAGTTCCCCCTCGTGTCGCTCCCGTAGCCTCGGACAGCCTCGCGGCTGTTTCCCTGTCACTCCCGTAGCTCCTAGCAACCTTGCTGCTGTCTCCCATACACAGCCTCCCCGGCTGTACTCGCTGCAGCTCCTCAACCGCTCTCTCTCTCCAGCAGCCCCACTGCTGTCTCCTCCCGCAGCTCCGCTGGCTGCTCCCTTAGCTGGTCACCGCTGGCCGACGGTGCCACTCTTCCCTGGCTTCGCCCAGCGTGGCCTTACCCTTGCTCAGTCTCCCACTCTCCCTCGTCTCCTTCCGGTTTCATCCCTTAAGGACCCGAACCTTGCTCCCACGTCACATAACTCCACCTCTCCGTGACGTCACATCCGGGAGGTCGCTCGCGCCCGCATTACACATCATTGGGTCTTTCCCCCTTTTCAAAGAAGCTCTCCAGCGACATTTTTTTTTGTCATGTTGGCTCGGGGTTAGAGCTTGTGGGCTTACCAACACTGTGACTGAGACGAGTGCGCAGTGCGGGAAAGAGGCGCGCACGGAAGTGGTGAATAAAATAATGGGCGTGGGCCACGGTGCAGACTCATCGCTCTCACCTCCTGCTGCTGTGCGGCCCGGTTCCTAACAGGGCCTTACCATCAGCCCCACTAAAACTAAGCACCTGAACTAAGTATTTGGAGACCCCTGGTCTAGACGGTCTCGTTGGTGAAGGAGGTCTAGTCCAGGGGTGTGGAACCTTTTTTGTGCCAAGGGCTATTTGGATATTTATAACATCATTCGCAAAGGCCATACAAAATGATCAACTTAAAAATTAGCCCGGTTATATTTGGTCAAACATTTAATTAACTCGCCCCTAATGTGATGGCAGGGCCAGACAAAATGATTTTGCGGGCCGGACGTTCCCCACCCCTGGTGTAGTCGGTGAAGACTGTCGAAGTGGTCTAGTCGGGTCAGTCTAGACGGTGTTGGTGGTGAGTGCTGCACTGTAGTTTGGGGGTTTGATTCTTTACCATCGTGGTCTTGTGGCTTGGCTGAGTAAGGAAATCTGTGTACACTTTACTCAGTTACTCTCTAATAATAAAAATGTATCCACAACAACGACGCCTGTGTGTGTGTGTGAGCAAATGTCCGTGTGTGTGAGTGTGTTAGTGTGTGTGAGAGTGTGTAAGTGTGTGTGAGCTTGTGTGTATCTACCTGTGTGTGTGTGTGTGAGTATGCTTGAGGGATTCGCAAGCGTAGAGAAGGGAGGGAATGACCGTGCCCAAGAAGACCTGAAGCTTCGTGCGGAGCGACAGACCAGGTAGCTTCCACACAGCGTTACGCAACCGATGAGAAGATATTGCCACTCGACTGATTCGGAGTGAGACCTCTGCTGTTAAACTGGAGCCGGTCATAAGCACACTGCCCAGGTATGGGAAATTCTCCATTCTCTCCACTACTGCCCTATCACCGATTGGGAGTTGTGGGGGTGGAGTGTCCGATGGTACAAAATACCCAGGCAGGTGCTTTGTTTTGGTGGCGCTGATGATATGGCCCCACCTCTTAGTGGCACGCTCCAGTCTCAGCAGCAGCGTCTTCAACTCCTCCTCTGAATGAGCAGCTATTACCAAATCATCGGCATACATAACGTGGTTGACCAATAGGGAGCCATCCCTTGATCGCACCCGGGCGTCGATCAGCCTCCCATTATATCTGTACCAAACAGAAATTTCCCCGGTACAGCTATTGAAGGCTTCACGAACTACGCGGTCAAAATAGATGTTAAATAATGTGGGAGCCAGAGGACATCCCTGCCTGCACCCCAAGGTGTACAGGGAAAGGCTCTGACTCCCGGCCACGTAGTTTTACCCGGGCCAGCTCACCATCATAAAGGTCCTTAATGATCGTGAGCAGAGGGTCAGGGACTCCGAAAGCACGAAGAACAACCCAGAGCCAAGGCCGACTGATGGTATCATAGGTCTTGACCAGGTCAATAAAGCAGAGATGTAGGTCTTGTTGGAATTCCCTACACCTCTGCTGTAGCAGACGGACAGAAAATATGGCATCTGTGCAGGACCGCCCTTTCCTGAAACCGCATTGGGGCTCCGCAAGCCCCTCCTCAGCGTGCCTAGCAAGGCGATGTTGAATAATCCTTGCCAGGACCTTTCCCAGCACACTGATGAGTAATATGCCCCTGTAGTTGTTACAGTCTGTGCGGTCCCCCTTCTTAAAGAGAGGGACCACCAGGGCATCCTTCCATTTCTGCGGAACCCGTCCAGCGGTCCAGACTGTTGTTATGATGTCATATAGGGCAGTCTGTGCACAAACGCCACCCTCCCTCAGCATTTCGCTTGGGAGATCATCTCTGCCCGGTGCCTTTCCTGGTCTCAGACTCCAGATCGCCTTCAGTACTTCCTCGACAGATGGCACCTCAGCCAGCCACTCACAGGGGGTGACCTCTTCCAATATTTGAGGCACCGCAGCCTCAGCAGGGTTACCCCCACTTTTGCTGCAGGCATTGTGGTCTATGCAAATATGACTCCTTGTAAAAAAAGGTGTCAGTTTTGTTGCCAGATAGAAGGGTAAAAAAACAATTATCATATTTTTTCTTCTGGCAAAGGAGGTTCCAATGGTGTAAATGCTTACCCCGAGCTCTCATACTCTGATGGTGCGTTGTCTTTGAGTTGTCCGCCTTTTGGCGTCATCTGGTCCAACCCATGTGAGACTAGGCTCTAAGAAAAGCTGTCTCGGGTGTGGACCAATCAACTTCAAGGACAGTGCATACATTATCAGAGTTATGTTTTTTGTTTGCATTACGACTGCAGGTATTGTGGTCTATGCAAACATGACTCCTTGTAAAAAAGGTGTCAGTTTTGTTGCCAGATAGAAGGGTGAAAAAACAATTATCAAGGTTAGTCTCATTTGAGGCCAAGTCGGCCTAGGGTAGAGGACCAGTATCAGCTGCTGTAGCAACAGTCGTGTCAGCCGTTGCTGCTTCTGCGTCGCTTCCCAGCAAGGGATTGGTCTGCAGGCGGATTTACGATAAACGCTGACACGAGGGGGAGGGTAGGGGAGGGATGATATCCGTGACGTGGCGTCAGAGGTGGTTTCCTGGGTCCTGAAGCAGCGCTTGGACAGGGGGGAGAGAAACAGTGGAGATCGTCAAGAGAGAGGTGAGAGTCTGAGAGAGAGAGCGAGAGGGGGTAGAGAGGGGGGGGGGGGGGGTAGAGAGAGGGGGGGGGTAGAGAGAGAGAGAGGGGGTAGAGAGAGGGGGGTAGAGAGAGAGGGGGGGTAGAGAGAGAGGGGGGGTAGAGAGAGAGGGGGGGCAAAGAGGGGGGGGGGGGTAGAGAGAGAGGGGGGGTAGAGAGGGGGGGGGGTAGAGAGGGGGGGGGGGGGGGTAGAGAGGGGGGGGGTAGAGAGAGAGAGGGGGTAGAGAGAGGGGGGGTAGAGAGAGAGGGGGGGTAGAGAGAGAGGGGGGGTAGAGAGAGAGGGGGGGCAGAGAGGGGGGGGGGGTAGAGAGAGGGGGGTGGGGGGTAGAGAGAGAGGGGGGGGGGGGTAGAGAGAGAGGGGGGGGGTGAGAGAGGGGAGTGGGGGGTAGAGAGAGAGAGGGGGGGGAGTAGAGAGAGAGGGGAGTGGGGGGTAGAGAGAGAGGGGGGGGGGCAGAGAGGGGGTAGAGAGGGGGGGGGGGTAGAGCGAGAAGGGGGGTACATAAAGCAAATCATTAAAAAAACGAAATGATGAACGAAGCAAAGTGCCGACTACACCGAGCATCTTCTTGTTTCCTCTGATCGTAAAAATGTAAAAAAGAGAGAGAGATCGAGGGAGGTGAGTGTGTGAGTGGGAGAGAGAGAGAGGAGAGGTTTAAGGGGGTGATTTGTGTTTCTTGTTGGTGTCTATGAACACAGTAACACACAATGGGACTAATGTTACACGGGAAACTCGCGTTATATCTTTGATAAAAAAAGGGGAGCACATAAGTAAAAAAAAATAGATAAAAAAAATACAAACCAACGACACGATGAACGAAGTAAAGTGCCGAAAGTCTGAGCGTCTTTCTCGTCTGATCGTTTTAAAAAAAAGACAGGAGAGAGGTGAGGGTCTGAGAGAGAGGGAGAGAGAGCAGAGGTAGAGATCGTCAAGCGAGTGAAGAGAGGGAGAGAGAGAGTGGGGTGAGAGCGAGGAAGTTGGCCGTTAGAGGCGAGCGAAGTGAGTCTCAGAGAGACTTTGACTTGTAAACAATTTTATTGCTGCGGCGGCAGTTGCTCCGCAGTCTCCTTTTTGGTTCGAGGTCATCGCCATCAGTAACATTCATCACCGCTAACAAACGTGGCCCGTGCGCCACACCGCCTCACGTGTGACACACCGCTACGTGCATCACACCACGGCACGTGCACATTCCTCCGCGTCACGTGTGCCACACCGCCGTACATGTGATACACCGCCACGTGCGTCACACCGCCGCGCGCCCCATCCCGTGTCACGTGCGGCACACCACCGCGCGTGCCAGAGAGAGAGAGAGCGGAAGAGGTGAGATAGGTAAGTCGGAGAGAGGGGAGGGCGATGGAGGAGGCCGTGTGCTCGGTGGCAGATGACGGGGAGCTCTGCATGCTGATATGAGCTACCCGTCGGAGGCCGTCGGACTGCGAGAAGGGCTGCGTGCAGAACGAGAGAGAGCGAGAGAGTGAGCGAGAGAGTGAGCGAGCGAGCGAGCGAGAGGGTGAGCGAGAGGGTGAGCGAGTGAGCGAGAGAGTGAGCGAGAGAGAGACCGAGAGAGAGAACGAGCGAGGGTTGCATAAACCCCGTTTAAAAAAAAGAAAATTACGAAATGATGAACGAAACAAAGTGCCGAATACACCGAGCATATTCTTGTTTCCACTGATCGTAAAAAAAAGAGAGAGGTGAGAATCAGAGGGAGAGTGGGGAGAGAGGGAGGGACGGGTTGGTGCTATGGGGCTTAGCATATTTTAAGGTTTTTTCGGTAAAGTCACGTAGGTAAAAAATATTATTTTATTATTCTACGTGACTTTACCGAAAGAACCAAGAACAAGCTTTCCATTTTCTTGGTTCTTTCGGTAAAGTCACGTAAAAGGGAAATAATAAAATAATAAAAATAAAACATAATAAAATAATTCTCACGACGTTTCGGCCACAACGCAAGCAGCCGTCCTCAGGTGAAGAACAGGTCATTCAGACGCTGTCTTCCCGACAGACCTGTTCTTCACCTGAGGACGGCTGCTTGCGTTGTGGCCGAACCATCGTGAGAATTGTATTTTATTATGTTTTATTTTTATTAGTTTATTATTTCCCTTCTACGTGACGACTTTACCGAAAGAACCAAGAAGATGAATCCCTGCAGTCACGAAAGCTTTAAATCGAAATTTAAGCCCCAAGTCGTCGTGGACAAGCAGATGCCCTCCTGGCTTGGCCACGCCAAGTAGTACCCGAGTCTTAGTGAGACTAGGACGGTGGTCATCACCTTATGTAGAGTTGTGTTTCAGTTGTGTTAAATAAAGTGTTGCCTCCAAATGAGTGTGTGCGCCTCTATCCAACCCATTACATATGTATGGGTCTCAGTGTATGTCTGTGTCTCTATGCATCTTCGTTAAATAAATAGTTCTAGATTTGAAGCTTTTGTGACTGCAAGGATTCATACTCTTAGGTTTTTTCGGTAAAGTCACGTAGGTAAAAAATTTAATTAAAATTAATAAAAGTGAAATAAAAATCACGACGTTTCGGAGGAACCGTCACAGCACGATTGCTGTATCAAGTAATCGTGCTGTGATGGCTCCACCTGAAGACGGAAGCTTGTGTTGCCTCCGAAACGTCGTAATTTTTATTTTACTTTTATTAATTTTAATTTTATTTTTTACCTACGTGACTTAAATAAATAGTGTTGCCTCCACATGAGTGTGTGCGCCTCTATCGAACCCATTACATATGTATGGGTCTCAGTGTATGTCTGTGTCTCTATGCATCTTCATGGGGCAATGTTAAGAGATTGGGAACCGGTTCCCATAGAAAGTCTATGGGGTGATGTTAAAAAACCCGAGTTAGTTGATACTTGGTTTTTTACCCTTCTATCTGGCAACAAAATTGACACCTTTTTTTACAAGGAGTCATGTTTGCATAGACCACAATACCTGCAGTCGGAATGCAAACAAAAAACACAACTCTGATAATGATATGCACTGTCCTCGAAATTGATTGGTCCACACTCGAGACAGCTTTCCTTAGAGCCTAGTTTCACATGGTGTTGGACCAGATGACGCCAAAAGGCGCACAACTCAAAGACAATGCACCATCAGAGTATGAGAGCTCGGGGTGAAGCATTTACACCATTGGAACTTCCTTTGCCAGTAGCAAAATATGATAATTGGGGTTTTACCCTTTTATCTGGCAACAAAACTGACACCTTTTTTTACAAGGTGTCAGTTTTGTTGCCAGATTAAAGGGTAAAAAAACAATTATCATATTTTGCTACTGGAAAAGGAGGTTCCAATGGTGTAAACCCGAGTTAGATTCCCACTCATGGCCACAAACAGCAGCGATAGCGATTATCTGAACTGGTGCTGGGCTTCCCCTAGGTCGGCTCGGCCTCAATGAGTATCTGGTGCCGTGCTGTGTAGTAAACATCGCTACTGGGGGAGACAAAGGCGGCCGGGAGTGGTGCTGATAACCCACCCCCTCTATGCCCTCGTGCTGGTAGCCTTCATAGGTGCTGCTGCTGCTACTCGCTACTAACATCACTTACCCCTACAGTCTGTTACAGGCTATACGGGGATTGGGGGGGGGGCGGTGTTTGTGTGTGTGGCAGAGGTCGCAACCGGGTACCTGATACCCGTACCCTACCCGATACCTGGCTACCCATACCCGGCCGGGTACGGGTACGGGTACCCGTTTGCGACCCTGGTGCGGCCAGGTACGGGTACGGGTAGGCCGTGAGTCACTGGTGAGTAACCGTTTGTCACTAATTTCGGGTAGGGTACGGGTACGGAACGGGTACCCGTACCCGGCCGGGTACGGGTACGGGTACCCATTTGCGACCCTGGTGCGGCCGGGTACGGGTAAGGAATCAAAACCCGTTTGCGACCTCTGGTGTGTGGTGAGGTGAGTGATGAATGAGAAGGTTGTGGTGAGTGTGTGTCTGTGTCTTTGTCTGTGTGTCTGAATGTGTGTGCCTGTGTGGCGAGTGGTAGTGTAGCGGTTAGCGGGCTGCTCTACGAATCCGGCGGCCTGAGTTTGATTCCCACTCACGGCCAACATCAGTGGCGATTACTGGTCCTAGCGCCACTCGGCCTCAAATGAGTACCGGGTGTGGAGTGTAAACATCACCACTCACCCTCTCGTGAGTGGTGTGGTGCTGACCACCCACCCCCTCGTGTGTTGTTCTGGGCCTTTCATAGGTGCTCGTGAACAGCACTTGGTCCAATACAGGGGATCTTTGTCTTTGTGCCTGTGAGTGTGTCAGTAGTGAGTGTGTGTCTGTGTGTGCGAGTGGTGAATGAGTCGGTGAACACTTTCCCCGACAGTCTGTTAAGAGGCTGCACGTGGGAATCTTTGTCTTTGTGTGATGCAGTGGCGGCTCCTGCAAAATCTCTCAGGGGGGGCAAATGTTTGGATGATTGATAAGGATAAGGTCCACCCATGCAATGGATAAATTAACAGCTTAAGCATGTAAAGGCAACTTCACTACTTTAATATTAATGAAAAATAAAGTGACTCTTATAATACATCTTCTTGTTTGTTTCTATACTCACTATTATTACACTGTTTATATCACATTACTCGCTTAATACACTGCTTACTTATACTGAAATTTTGCTCTTCTCTCTTTCAAAGTAGCAAAGTGATCAATTACTCTCTCATTGAAAGCAGGCATGTTCCTGACTAGTTCCCTCTCCATGGAAAGCATAGCCATTGCATTCAGACGTTCCTGTCCCATTACATTTCTCAGGAATGTATTGATTCTCTTTAAGGTTGAGAAACACCTCTCAGCTTCAGCAGTTGTCATGGGAGTGGTTATGAGGATGTTCAACAGAGCAACAGTCTCTGAAAAAGTATCCTGGAGGTTGTACTTCAGCAAAACCTGGTACAGCGCTCGTGCACCACAGCAGCCCTTGAATTCTGGACTCTCATAAATGACAGACAGTTCAGTCTTCAGCTTCGCCTTATTTAACATAGGGTATGCCCTGACAGTGATGTTCAGAGCCTCAACAGGGAATGTATGGCCAGGCTGTTGAAACATTTTTCCTTGTAGCAGCGTGGCACTTACAAGGTGGTCGGTAAAGGAGAACCTTTCTTTGGTGTGGACCAAGATTGTGTCGCAGACCTGACAAAATAAATACATTTATTTGAGTTATAAAATAAATTATTTATTATAATATAAATATTGAGATACAAGGTTTCCATCCCGACAGCAACAATGTGTAGTGGTGATACGCGCTGGGGTAAGGATCGTGTGCCAGCGCGTAGTGATTGGCTGTGTGTGTTGATGACGCGCGCTGACGGTGAAGGATCAGGGGTCAGCGCGGGGTCGGGGGTTATGAGGCTGTGATTGGCTGGGTATCGGTGACGCGCGCGAGCAGTGATAGGACGCGCGCTGACAGCGATGGGATCCTGGGACAAGCGTGCGGGGATTGGTTAACTAAGGGGGATGCTCACGTCGAAGTCCGCATACGCCCCGTCTCCCTAGAGCGGGGGGTATATAAGGTGGTGCGCACAAGCACACGGGGAGTTGGTGACCAGCGAAGACTGAAGACGGAGGAGGAAGAGATCGGGCCCTGCGGCACCTAGTACTGCTGTCCTTGGAAGGACCGGGGCTCTGTGTGACCCAGAGGCGGGACCCTGGGACCCGGGGCCGAACGTCCGTGTGAGGGCCGGCTCACGGGACCCAGAGGTTGTGACCCACGCCCAAGCTTGGGGTGGGTCTGTAGGCTCCAGGGACGTTACGGGGCTAGAGTGCAGTGTGAGCATGCAGTGTGAGCATGCAGCGTGAGCTAGGGTAACTACACGTGTCAGTGGAGTGTGTAGCGGGAGAAGTAGTGACCACACGTGTCAGTGGAGTGTGTAGTGTGATAATAGAGACCACACGTTGTATCGAACAAGTCAAGATTTAATAAAAGAGTGTGCTACCCGTCAAGTGGTTTCCTGCCGTCATTCCGAATACTTCAACTGGCGTCAGAAGTGAAACAGTCTTCCAGGCATGGATACAAGGAAGACCCGTCGGACCCACGGGATTGACCGCGAGGATAACCTTGACGACTCGGGCCAGCTGGCGTCAGGGGGTGAGGACGAGGATATGCCGATGGCGCAGGACCCGCCGAGGGCGCCGGACGAGCGACCGGGGACCGATGCTGGACTCCGTGAGGCGCACTCCCGTCTGGCAGAGCTGCTGTTCGCCGCCGCGTCCATCCTGGCAGAAATCAACGTAGCGGGTGGAGCGGGGACATCGACGGACATTCAGCAAGCGCGGCCCGCAGATTCCCGCCAAAATGACTTGGCGATTCCCGCCATTTCAACTGCGCGGCCATCTTTTGGCGGGAACGGCGAGCAACACGTGGCGGCGGTTCTCCACGCGCGCCCGCTCACGTCATCAGCGCGCGCCGCGGACCGCCATCAGCCGCCCGCCATTGGGGCCGCCATCTTGCAGACCGACGGTGCGGCAGAGGGGAACCACGTGGCAGAGGACGACTTCATTTTCCAGCAGCGCCTTCCCACATTGTCAGCCTTCAAGGCGGAGGGCGGGGACTGGGGCGCATTCCAGCGCAGGTTTCTGGCGCATCAGGAGATGTCGGCCTGGTCCGACGCTACGGCGCTGCGGGCACTGCCTGCCATGTTGGACGACGACGCGCTCGCGGCCTTCAGGTCCGCACAGAGGTCGGACCGCTCCACGCTCAAGGCGGCGCTGGGCCTCATGGCCAAGGTCTACGGACCTCCCTCGGCGTGTCGACATCACTTTTACGCCCGACGGAAAGCAAACACGGAGACCGCCCTCGCCTACCGCACGGCGTTGTTGGCTCTCGCCGACGCCGCGTTCCCTCGTATGGACAAGGAGGGCCAGGACGCGATGGTCTTGGAGCAGCTGCTCAAATTGGCGCAGGACCTGGGGGTCCCCATCAACACGGCCGACGAGGTCGATATTTCTTCGTTGCGGGTCGCAACAAGTATACAGGCGTACGAGGTCCTCCAGCGTAAACAGGGGGCCGTCTGCACTGCTGCCGTGGCCTCAGCTCCGGGCCCGGTCGTCACCGAGCCCCAAGTCATCGGCCCACGAGAGGAGGCGTTCACCGCTGGACGACTGGGGGACTGGAGGTCGGGGGGTCGTTCGCCTCTGCGATCGGCCCGCAAGCTGGAGCAACCGAGACCTCCGACGTCCCTCATCACGTGTTACAACTGCGGTCTCCGGGGCCACGTGGCGTCCGGTTGCCGCGCTCCTCGTCAGCGCCCCATGGGACCTCGGCTGGACAACGACCAAGGCCCCAAGTCATCCCTACTACCCCCGCAAGTCGCGGCACTTCACATGCTCGGCCTACATGCACGACACACATGGGTCGTCGCGTTGCAGCGGTGGAAGGCTGGTTAGGGATCGGGGATTCGGTTCGGCGAGGGGGGTTCGTGCGGGACCGAGGGGACATTGAATGGTCTGAGTTGGGGCACAGGATGGTGGCTGCGTCGGCGGGTTCGTCGGTCGTTACGGGATTCATTGACGGGGTCGAGGTCAGGGTGTTGGTGGACACGGGGGCGTCGGCGACTATTATATCAGACCTCATTTACAACATTCTCCCCGTCCAATGTAGACCTCTGCTCCCGGTCGACGTGCCATTTTACGCGGCAAATGGGGGCTCGTTGGGCATTGTCGGCCAAATTAGGGCGTCCATTTGCATTGGAGATATTAAATTGTCGGGACCCGTTTTCGTTTCTTCTTCCTTAGCGGTCCCTTGTCTGTTGGGCACAGATTTCTTGGCTAAAATGCCCATTAAAATTCTCATCGATCAGCGTTGCATTGAGTTACCATCGGGTCGCCGTATTTCATTTTTGACGAATCCTACCGAAATTCGGACGGCGTGCGCTACGATACAAGCGCTGGCGACGCAGACCGTGCACGTGCCCCCGGGTTCACAGATGTTAATTCCCCTCCGGTTGAGAAAACCATTGGTTGGAGAGACCTCGGAACGAGGCATGCTTTTGGGTCCTTCTAATAGGGCTGTGGGGGGTCTCGATTTGTCGGTGGCTCACACTTTGGTTCGGGCTGACAAGGACCCGTTCGTGATGGTTTTAAACGCTGGTTCGCGGCCGGCCGTTATTCAGCAGGGCACTGTGCTAGCTCACGCGGCACGGGTCCCTGCGGAGGAGCGCCTAGTTGCACAGGTTGACCCAAGCCCGACGCAGAGCAATCCATCGAGGGAGGACCTTGAATGGGTCGATTCGCTGTGCGCGGACTCGACCGATTTGTCAGCGGTACAGTTGGGTGCGCTGCGTGCGTTACTGATTGAATTTTCTGACGTCTTCAGTAAGCATAAATATGACATTGGGTGCACGGACCTGTTGCACCACCACATTGAAACAGGCGATGCGGCACCTGTCAGGCTAAATCCCTTCCGGCGAGTCCTGTTGAAAAGGAACACGTTCAGTCGGCCATTAACGATATGCTGGCGGCCGACATTATTTCGCCTTCTTCCAGTCCATGGGGAGCACCTATTGTGCTGGTTAAAAAGCAAGACGGGTCCTTGCGATTTTGCGTAGATTTCCGTCGCCTGAATAAGATATCCGTGGCTGACGCATATCCGCTCCCCAGAATGGACGAGTCCCTCGATGCATTATCTGGCGCGCGATATTTTTCGACTCTGGATTTGTTGTCGGGATTCTGGCAGCTGCCACTCGACGAGTCTAGACCCAAGACGGCATTTCGGACTCCAGGGGGCCTGTTCCAGTTTAACCGGTTACCCATGGGTCTTCACTCCGCTCCCGCGACGTTTCAGCGCCTTATGGAGTTGGTTTTGTCGGGCTTGCAATGGGATACTTGCTTGATTTACCTAGACGATGTCATTGTTTTCAGTAAAACGTTCGAGGAACACCTCCAGCGATTGAGAGGGGTGTTCTTGCGGATGCGATCGGCTAAATTAAAGTTTAAGCCGGCCAAATGCCACCTTCTTCGTAAGTCCGTGAGGTACTTGGGCCACATTGTCGATTCTTCGGGGATCTCTACCGATCCCGCGAAGACGAACTGTGTCAGTTCATGGCCAACGCCCACGTCGGTTTCGGACGTGCGCAGTTTCATCGGTTTTGCTTCGTATTATCGCCGATTCGTTGAGCATTTCGCCACCATTGCAAAACCCTTGCACGCTCTAACGGCAAAAGGAGTCAAGTTCCGATGGGGACCGGAGGAGGAGGCCGCATTCTGCTCCCTCCGGGACGCCTTGGTGGGTGCCCCGCCCTTGCGTTATCCTGATTTTACAAGTCCTTTCTTGCTAGACACGGATGCTAGCAACACGGGCATTGGGGGGGTACTCTCACAGGTCATCGGGGGAGTCGAAAGGGTGGTCGCCTATGGTAGCAGGGTTTTGTCGCCGGTGGAGCAGCGCTACTGCGTCACCCGTCGCGAGTTGCTGGCTATTGTTTTTTTTGTACAACAATTTAGACCATACCTCTATGGCCGTCACTTTACGGTCCGGACGGACCACGCGGCACTTCAGTATTCATTGCGGGTTGCCCAACCCTCGGGCCAATTGTCATGGTGGTTGGAAGTCCTCCAGGACTATCAGTTCACGACCACATACCGAAAGGGATTGCGCCACACTAACGCCGATGCCCTGTCGCGATTGTCGCCTTGTCACAAATGTGCGTGCTTAATGGGATCGTCGCGCTGTAAACCGCCAGCTGCGGATAGTATGGGTGCGTTCGCCGCGACCGCGGATGCACCGATCGCCGATGATCCCGCTGCCCCTGAAGGAGAGGACTCGCTGCTCTCATTGTCGCTGATTGAGTGGGGCCGTCTCCAAATGGCTGACAGCTCCCTGCTCGCGCTGCGCCGCAGGGTGGGGGGTCCCGAGGAGGGCCGGGAACGAACTGGCTCCTGGGTGCTCAAGCAGGGCCTGTTAATGAGATGGGACAATTTGTCCCGAAGGCACACACTCGTGGTGCCTTCCGCTGTAAGGGGGAAAGTTGCCCTGGCCGCACATGAACGCCTCTTGCATTTAGGGGTCAACAAAACGCTTGCTCTGCTTCAGCGTGACTATTATTGACCGGGGATGGGGAGTGATGTGGTGAACATTCTAAAGGGGTGCGTTGATTGCGCCAGACGAAAACCGCCAGCCGTGGCGTCAAATCCGCCGCTGCAATCTATTCAGGTTTCGCGCACTAACGAGCTAGTTGCGCTCGATATTTTGGGGCCTTTTCCAGTCACGCCAAGGGGGAATAAGTACCTGTTGGTTGGTGTCGAGTACTTTACCCGGTGGCTTATGGCATGGCCACTCGCCAACCAGTCGGCGGCGGCTGTGACGGACGCCTTTGTCCAGGGCTACGTCCTGGACAAGGGGGCTCCCGAACGCTTGCTAACCGACCAAGGGAAAAATTTTTCTAGTAAATTGCTGCAAGAGGTGTGCGACCTATTGGGTACTAAGAAGGTGCGTACCTCCCCGTACCATCCACAGACAGACGGGATGGTGGAGCGACT
Organism: Lethenteron reissneri; assembly: GCF_015708825.2. Lineage (NCBI taxonomy): Eukaryota > Metazoa > Chordata > Hyperoartia > Petromyzontiformes > Petromyzontidae > Lethenteron > Lethenteron reissneri. The sequence continues at coordinate 338,830 of NW_026891606.1, forward strand.
CCACAGGACTTTGACTTCTATGCTGTGCCAGCAGGTGTGTGAGGCACATGTTGACTGGGACCTGCAGGTCCCGGGGGTCCTCGCCGCGTATAGAATGGCCCCCCATGCGGCAACGGGATTTTCCCCATTCTATCTGATGTATGGTCGGGAAGCCGACCCGCCTATGGAAACGCAGCTGGGATTGTCCGCGCCACGAACGAATTCGAAATTGGCTGAACATATTAAATTCAACATTCATAAGCTGACCGAGGCACGGGAGGCCGCACGGCTTAATTCGCGGGCTCGGCAAATTGCCAACGAGCGGTTGCGTGCACGGAAGGTGTCCGTGCACAACTGGAAACCAGGCGATAGGGCCTGGCTGCACTGCCCTCAGGCACCTTTGGCTACGTCGCCTAAATTATTGAAGCCATGGCGGGGACCCGTTGAGGTTGTGGGGGTTGCACGCCCCCAATGTGTTCAGATAAAGTGGGGAAAGCGCCGTTGGTACATCCACCCCTCCCGACTGAAACCGTTCTCGCCTCCATATGGCCTCCCTTTGTGTCGTGAGGGCCGAGCATGTGACGTGACCGACGACCCGAGGGGGGAAATGTCTCCGCCTGATCCTCACATGTCTCCGCCTGATCCGCTCCCAGGTGTCTCGGAACTGACAGCTGCCGACCACCGGTGGCCGGATCCCCGCAGCGCGGCCGGTCCTTCCAGGCCCGATCCGCGCCTTCCAGGGCTGCCGGAGCCACCGGACGTTCGTCAGTGTCCCGTTCCATACGATGGACCGGCCAGGCGGACTCGCGCTAAGTCGCGCAACTTTTCATGACCTGCCGCATGAGGAGCCGATGCGGCCGGAGCGCCTCGTCACTGCGTTCCTCATCCGCCCGACCGCTCTGTCCGGTGAAGGAGTGAGCGGAAGGGGGGGGTTCGACAGTCACAGAGACGCTGGACACGTTCCCTTTCTGGGACTTGGTTTTATTGTATTGTTCGTCGGTTTGTACATAACTTGTTGTCTGGTATTGTGTGTTGTTGTCGACTTTTGTTGTCTTGTTTGTCGGTTTGTATATAGGTTGTCGGTTGTTGTGTTGTTGTGTTGTTGTTGTTGCGTTACGGGGCACACTGGGGGGGTGGGGTTTTTGTTGTGTTAATGTTGTGTTCTGTTGTCTTGTTTAGCAGCCGGGCCGGCTGCGAGCTATGTGGGAGGGGGTGATGTAGTGGTGATACGCGCTGGGGTAAGGATCGTGTGCCAGCGCGTAGTGATTGGCTGTGTGTGTTGATGACGCGCGCTGACGGTGAAGGATCAGGGGTCAGCGCGGGGTCGGGGGTTATGAGGCTGTGATTGGCTGGGTATCGGTGACGCGCGCGAGCAGTGATAGGACGCGCGCTGACAGCGATGGGATCCTGGGACAAGCGTGCGGGGATTGGTTAACTAAGGGGGATGCTCACGTCGAAGTCCGCATACGCCCCGTCTCCCGAGAGCGGGGGGTATATAAGGTGGTGCGCACAAGCACACGGGGAGTTGGTGACCAGCGAAGACTGAAGACGGAGGAGGAAGAGATCGGGCCCTGCGGCACCTAGTCCCGCTGTCCTTGGAAGGACCGGGGCAGTGTGAGCATGCAGTGTGAGCATGCAGCGTGAGCTAGGGTAACTACACGTGTCAGTGGAGTGTGTAGCGGGAGAAGTAGTGACCACACGTGTCAGTGGAGTGTGTAGTGTGAGAATAGAGACCACACGTTGTATCGAACAAGTCAAGATTTAATAAAAGAGTGTGCTTCCCGTCAAGTGGTTTCCTGCCGTCATTCCGAATACTTCAAATGTATCAGGCAGAATCCATATTTTATATCTCCATATTTTTTAAAAAATTTATGCTATTGGTCACCCTTTACATCTGTCAATGTGTTTTACAAATATTTAACCAATGAAAAGCATTAAAAGAGCTTGGAAATTATTTTGGGGAAAAAACAGGTTTTCTTTCGTTTCCTGAAAAGTAAAAGTTTTGGACATACAAGGCTTCCGTCCGACAGCGATGATTTGTGTGTGTGTTATTATGTTAATTAACATTTTACCAAAATTCAAGCTCAAATGGAGTTTGACAAGGGTTTTTAACCAGTAAATTAAAGATTCCACTAGGTGGCGACAAATAATATTGTTGACTGAAACGTGCTTACGTATGATGACGTAAGCACGTGAGTGCGAGCCCTCCCGGAAGCCATAGAGAATGCATTGCAGCGCCTGCCGTTCGAAAAAAAACATCTTTGAATGTAAGTCTATGGGAACACTCTGGGCGATTCTCAGCCAGAGTGAAATCGCCCAAAAAGAGGCGGTACTCCACAGAACGTGACATGACGCTGATTGGACTATATCCAGAGGCACAGTAACGGCGAGCGTAACTCTGTGGTTGAATGAGATTGTTAATGTGATTGAAAAAGTCCCTTTCACACTTTGGTGGTGCGTCGCCCAATCGCCCTAATGAAGAAACCGCCCCTGGTGTGATGATATGCAGGTTGCAGTTGCTGTCATTCTCATTGGCTCCCCACAACTACTGCTTGAATTATGACGTCACAATGGATAACCGTCCTCGTCGTGACCATCATCTTAGGCATCTCGCTAGCGCCCGCAGAGGCTAAAAGTGAGTACAGCACGTGATTGTGTGTACACGTGTGTGTGTTTGTGTGTACACATGTGTGTGTGTACACGTGTGTGTGTTTGTGTGTACACGTGTGTGTTTGTGTGTACACGTGATTTGTGTACACGTGTGTGTGTTTGTGTGTACACGTGTGTGTTTGTGTGTACACGTGATTTGTGTACACGTGTGTGTGTTTGTGTGTACACGTGTGTGTGTGTACACGTGTGTGTGTTTGTGTGTACACGTGTGTGTTTGTGTGTACACGTGATTGTGTGTACACGTGTGTGTTTGTGTGTACACGTGTGTGTTTGTGTGTACACGTGTTTGTGTGTACACGTATGTATGTGTGTTTGTGTGTACACGTGTTTGTGCGTACACGTTTGTGTGTGTTTGTGTGTACACGTGTGTGTGTTTGTGTGTACACGTGTGTGTGTGTTTGTGTGTACACGTGTGTGTGTTTGTGTGTACACGTGTGTGTGTTTGTGTGTACACGTGTGTGTGTTTGTGTGTACACGTGTGTGTGTTTGTGTGTACACGTGTGTGTGTGTCGTGAGCGGTGTCGTGAGCAATGGTGCCACGGTGAGCGCGCTGCGCTATGAACCCGTCTTACTCGAATTGTAAATGTTGTCGTCGTGTTGGGTTAACTCTCCAACACGCACACGACCAGTTAGTGCTAAAGTGTTTGCTGGACAAAATTCCGGGGTGCATACGAAGTGGCCAACGGCTCACCCTGGTGGGGCAGACGAGTTGCGGTCCAGATGGCCAAGGGCACATCACGGAGGAGCCACGTGATGTCTGGTGTTTCAAAACAAAGCCTTCCAATCACATCCGTTTCCTGCCTTGCCATTGGGCCCAGGCTTGCTTCCTGGCCGAGCTTTGTGCGGGAGCCTGGTGTACAACAGACACTGCACGTTAATTCCTTCACGCACTGGCACCCTCCAGGAACAGTGCCATCTAACCCGCACACTACATACCCAAAGTCCTTGGGTGATTGGCAAGTGGCGAGCAGAGCAAGCCTTTGGAGCTAAACGTTCCAAGTCACAAGCCAGCACCAAGTCACAAGGCGTCAGCTATTAGAAAGTCGTCATGCACTCGGATTCGGCAGGAGTGCATCCCGGCAGCTGTAGCTGTGACTGAGCATCCCACAAGGAAACATTCTGGTCACCCCAAATGGGGGATAGGGCTAGCAAAGGTGCCCTAAACGTAGTCTGCCTAGCAACATCCTGTCTGGCTGACCGTGACCAGAGGGAGCATCGATACTTACGGTCGAAACAAGAAGAAGTATAACCTTAACATTGGATCCTGGAATGTCAGGACCCTCACAGACAACCCAAACTTGCACTGTCCAGAGCGCAGAACGGCCATTGTGGCATGCGAGCGGAGACAGTTTAACATCTATATTCCAGCCCTCAGCAAAACCCGTCTGGTTGATGAAAGGCAAGTGGAGGCTACACCTTCTTTTGGAAGGGTAAACCTGCAGATGAACAACACCTGCATGCCATGGGTTTTGTAACCGACAACAAGCTCGTCAACAACCTCAGTGGGCTCCCAATTGGCATCAATGAGCGTTTTATGACCCTACGCCTGACCAACACTTAACCATCATCGGCACCTACACACCAGGACTGGACTCGGAGGGAGACACCAAGGAGATCTACCACAGCCAACTCAACTAAATCCTTCAGAGTACACCGAAAATTGACGAGCTGATTCTCCTTGGCAAATTCAATGCTAGA